>NC_135828.1:24645133-24662848 GCF_964213995.1 Mustelus asterias
GTCAGCAGCTGTGGAAAAGACATTGCATTTCTCGTGTAAGCCGCTAACTTCAAGGGGACGGAAATGGAAACCAGTCAATGATTTGAAATGTTGCCCTGTTCTCCATGACAAGGCGATATGTGATAAAAAGAGCAGAAACTGTACCGCCTCTGACAGATTGCTAGTTTAAAAAGACACGCTGGCAACATCTGTTTTTAATAAGGAGTCACA
The DNA here is from genome assembly GCF_964213995.1 of Mustelus asterias. Taxonomy (NCBI): domain Eukaryota; kingdom Metazoa; phylum Chordata; class Chondrichthyes; order Carcharhiniformes; family Triakidae; genus Mustelus; species Mustelus asterias. The sequence continues at coordinate 24,645,344 of NC_135828.1, forward strand.
TTAACTTACATGAAGTAACTCTAGAATGAGCTACCCGTGAAACAGAGCGAGAGAGGATGAGGCAGCAGAAACTGCAGTCAGTTCAGGTCACTGTAGACAGATGGTCCACTGTTCAAAGTCAAATGTCAAGCAATGGGACATCTTTATTTCATTGTGAAACATAGGCTCGTTTAATCTGAGCCATTCTTATTTCAAATGTTCAGAGCAAGTTATTCTCAGCTAGTTATTGCAAGGAGGAAATTGGCATTCAGAATGCTCAACTTTCACGACAGATGGTGGATGGATTGATACCAATTTTGAGGTGTAATCTCCCTTGATTTGGCCAGCTTTCCGATTCTGCTGAAATCTTTTACTCCGAAAACACTAACGTTTAACTTGGGTATTTGTAACTCCGGGCACTGATTCCTTTGTATTTTCGTTTAATCATAACAACATGTTAAGTGACAGCAACATCTAGGGAAGCATTTGAAAAGAATTACGGTGCGTCTGATGTGCTCCGAGCGACTGGCGGAAGTATATTCCACAATAACATTGAGAAAGGCACTGGAGAAATGCTGGAAGAGGAAAAGTCTCTCAGCGCTCAGGGAAATGAGCAGGGATACAGGGCCAATTGTACATCACTTTCAAAGGAACAGGTATGTAGGGTCAAGTCACTTCCTCCTCTGCTGAATTACCCCATCATTCTGTAACCATAGAATCCCTACAAAGCAGAAGGAGGCCATTCGGCCCATCGCGTTTGCACCGATCACAATCCCATCCAGGTCCTTTCCCCATAACCCCATGCATTTACCCTAGCGAGTCCCCCTGACACTAAGGGGCAATTTACCATGGTCAATCCATCTAACCTGCATAGCTTTGGACACTAAGGGGCAATTTAGCATGGTCAATCCACCTAACACGCACATCTTTGGACGCTAAGGGACAATTTCCCATGGCCAATCCACTCAACCTGCACATCTTTGGATACTAAGAGACAATTTCCCTTGGTCAATCCACCTAACCTGCACATCTTTGGACACTAAGGGGCAATTTAGCATGGCCAACCCACCTAACCTGCACATCTTTGGACACTAAGGGGCAATTTAGCATAGCCAATCCACCTAAACTTCACATCTTTGCACATTAAGGGGTAAGTTAGCATGGCCAATCCACCTAAACTACACACCTTTGGACTGTGGGAGGAAACCAGAGCACCCGGAGGAAATCCACGCAGACACGAGGAGAATGTGCAAACTCCATACAGACAGTGACCCAACCCAGGAATCGAACCCAGGTAACTGGAGCTGTGAGCCAGCAGTGCTAACTACTGTGCCACTGTGCCGCCCTCAATGTGAGTCAATGTAGCTCTTTCAATGTGTGGTGAACCACTGCAGTTGTCTGTTTATGTGATAGTTATGTGATATGCCTGGACACGCCCCTGCTGCCTCAATCCGGGGCTCTGCCCTCCTCGGGGTATAAAGGTGGCTGTTCTCCGCCCTTTTTGCCTCAGTTCGGATTAGCTATCGGTTTGGGAGCGCTTCTGTTCTTTGTTAATAAAAGCCTGTTGTTTTGCAACATCTAGTCTTTGTGTAATCAATGGTGCAACACAATGCTGGTGTGGGAATCAGGAGTCAACATTGCGATCCCACCTCCTATCCTGCAGTGCCCGCTGGCACTGTTTCTATACCAGGGAGATGGGCGAGGGGCTAGAGTTGGGCTCAGTCTGGGGTCGGGCCTGTCACCTCCAGCAGCACAGTTGAGTTGGAGACTGGGGCAGTTCAATGCCAAGTCTGCCAGGTTAAAAGGCATTGATTGGGGCATCTGTAGCAGCCTGTGGCAGCTTGAGTAAAATAGAATCATTGAGGGGAAAGCAACTATGGACAAACATCAGGCCAGAAATACAAGCACAACAAAGTGACATAAAAACTGACATAAACATTGGCCGAAGAGCAAGGTGTGCTGGGATTAGCTCAGTCTAAAACAGTCTGCCTGGAGACAGGCCCTTTGCAAGATTTGAGTTCAGACAATTGAAAACCGATGATGCACCAGGACATGTTAGCATGTGTGAAAGGACAGTTATACATTTCCTGAGAAACCATTCCCATTTACACGGGACAGTCACGCATCAGTGAAACAGAAGATTCAATGAAATTAGAAGCTGAAACTAGACATCAAGCTACGCAGCACACAAACACAAAGGCTGGAATTTTCCCGCCACGCCCGCCCCGGTATCAGGGCGGCCGAAGCTCGCGGAATGGAATTCTCTGTTGGCCTTGGGCAAGATTCTACAAGCCTCGTTCGAGTGAGTGAGGTAAAACCCCGGCTACAGGATTGAAAACCATCAACAATGATGTGAAACTAGTCAGACCAAATAGGCCAAATCCTCGGATGATTCCGGAAGGTAGCCAGACAGGTATAAGAAACCCATGCCAGCAGGGTTCGAGACCTCTCCTGTCAGGACACGGCAGCGCCAAGAGCAGCTCACCTCCAGACCAGAGAGAGAGAGACAGACTTGAGGGTTCAACGTACTGACGGGATCAGGAGGATCTGGGGTATTATATGAATTTCTAAATGTCCAATTAGCTACAGAGAGGGAGAGAATTGTTCAAGTTGTAAAACTGTTTGGAATGAAGTTGTGCATTGGTTATTTACTATTGGTTTGTGTGTGTAGTCCTTTTGCCTGATATATGCAGAGGTGTTTGAGTAAAATCCATTATACACCGTGCTGGTTGAGTGAGTCCGCAGGATACTAGAAATACCCCGGACAACACATCACAGGGTTCTGGAGGTGAATATGAGGCCTTCTAACCTTCACCCCTTACCTACTCTTGACTTCACACCTCCCCTACCTCATCACACCCCTCTTCACCCTCATTAACCCCATATCACCCAAATCCCACTCGCCTTATCACCCCCTCATTCCCCACTCGCCAAATCCCCATATACATCTCATCTACCTCCATGTCCAACCATAGAACCCCCACAGCACCGAAGGAGGCAGATCTGTGGGAAGTCCACTGGGAGTGCTGCACTGCCAGAGGCACCGACTTTTAGCTGAAGTATCAAGGATAGGTGTACATGAAAGCTTTTTAAAAATAAATTCATTCGTGGGATGTGGGTGTCGCTGGCTGGGCCAACATTTATTGCCCATCCCTGAGGGCAGTTGAGAGTCAACCACATTGCTGTGGGTCTGGAGTCACATGTAGGCCAGACCGGGTAAGGATGGCAGATTTCCTTCCCTAAAGAACATTAGTGAACCAGATGGGTTTTTACAACAATCATAGAATCTCTACAATACAGAAGGAGGCCATTTGGCCCACTGAGTCAATCCCACCCATGCCCTATTTCCGTAACTCCACATATTTACACATATTTATTCCAATCTTCTTATTGGAAGATTGGCAGGCAGTCATTGGCAATGTTTATCCCTCAACTAAATTGACCCCTGATATGGGTCAATTTACCATGGCCAATCCACCAAACCTGCACATCTTTGGACACCGAGGGACAATTTAGCATGGCCAATCCACCTAACCTACACATCTTTGGACACCGAGGGACAATTTAGCATGGCCAATCCACCAAACCTGCACATCTTTGGACACCGAGGGACAATTTAGCATGGCCAATCCACCAAACCCGCACACCTTTGGACACCGAGGGACAATTTAGCATGGCCAATCCACCTAACCAGCATGCCTCTTGGACTGTGGGAGGAAACTGGAGCACCCGGAGAAAACCCACGCAGACACGGGGAGAACATGCAGACTCCACACAGACAGTGACCCGAGGCTGGAATCGAACCCAGGGTCCCTGGCGCTGTGAGGCAGCAGTGCTAACCACTGTGCCACCGTGCCGCCCAATCAACAATGGTTTCATGGTCATCACTAGACTTTTTAATTCCAGATTTTTATTGAATTCAGATTTCACCATCTGCTGCAGTGGGATTTGAACCCGGGTCCCCAGAACATTACCTTGGGGTCTTTGGCTCACTAGTCCAGCGACAATACCACTACGCCACCGCTTCCCTAATTGGAAGATTGTCAGGCAGTCATTGGCAAATGTTTATCCCTCAACTAACATCACAAAAACAGATTATCCAAATTATGACAGATTATACATACGAACATACAAAATCAGGAGCAGGAGTAGGCCATTCGGCCCCTCGAGTCTGCTCTGCCATTCAATACAATCATGGCTGATCTGATTGGAACTCAAGACCACTTTTCTGCCTATCCCCCAATTGCCTTTCACCCCTTTATCTAGCCCAGCCAGAAGCATATTCAAAGACTGTGCTTCCAAAACCTTTACAGGAAGAGAGTTCCAGACACTTTGAGAGAGAACATTTCTCCTCATCTCTGTCCCAAGTGGGCGACCCCTTGTTTTTAAACAGTGACCCCTAGTTCCTGATTCTTCCACAAGCGGAAACATTCTCTCCACATCCACCCTGTCAACACCCCTCAGGATCTCACATGTTTCAGTCAAGTCGCCTCTTCTACAATCATAGAATCACAGAACCATCGAGTCTGCATCGATTGTGTGAAACACCTGACCTTCCACCTAATCCCATTTACCAGCACTTCCCCCGTAGCCCTGAATGTTACGATGGGCCAAGCGCTCATCCAGATGCTTTTTAAAGGATGTGAGACGACCCATCTCCACCACCCTCCCAGGCAGCGCATTCCAGACCCTCACCATCCTCTGGGTAAATCGTTTTTCCTCACATCCCCCCTAAACCTCCTGCCCCTCACCTTGAACCTACGTCCCCTCATGACTGACCCTTCAACTAGGGGGAACAACTGCTCCTTATCCACTCTGTTCACATCTCTCATAATCTCGGACACCTCAATCAGGTCGCCCTTCAGTCTTCTCTGCTCCAAAGAAAATAACCCAAGCCTATCCAACCTCTTTCCAGAATTAAATCCATCTCAGGCAGCATCCTGGTGAATCTCCTCTGCACCCCCTCCAGTGCGTTCACGTCCTTCCTATAATGTGGCGACCAGAACGGCACCCAGTGCTCCAGCTGTGGCCTCACCAAAGTTCTATACAACTCCATCATGACTTCCCTATTTTTGTAATCTGTGCCTCGATTGATAAAGGCAAGTGTCCCATATGCCTTTTTCACCACCCTACTAACATGCCCTTCCGCCTTCAGAGATCTGTGCACAAACATGCCAAGGTTCCCTTGTTCCACAGAACTTCCTAGTGTCCTACCATTCATTGAGTGCTTCCTTGTCAAATGACTCCCTCTAAAGTATATCACCTCACACTTTTCAGGGTTAAATTCCATCTACCACTTATCTGCCATCCCATCTATATCTTCTTGTAGCCTAACACACTCCACCTCACTGTTAACCACCCGGCCAATCTTTGTGTCATCCGCAAACTTACTAATGCTAACCTCCACATAGTCATCAATGTCATTTATATAAATGATGAATAATAGTGAACACAGATCCCTGTGTACACCACTGGACACTGGCTTCCAGTCATAGAAATCATAGAAACCCTACAGTACAGAAAGAGGCCATTCGGCCCATCGAGTCTGCACCGACCACAACCCCAACCAGGCCCTACCCCCATATCCCTACATATTTCATCCACTAATCCCTCTAACCTACGCATCTCAGGACACTAAGGGGCAATTTTAACATGGCCAATCAGCCTAACTCGCACATCTTTGGACTTGAAAGCAGCCTTCTGTTATCATCTTCTGTGTCCTACAACTGAACCAATTTTGAATCCAGTTTATGAAATTACCCTGTATCCCATGAGAATTTACCTTCTTTATAAGTCTCCCATGTGGAGGTTTTGCTGAAATCCATATAAACTACATCGACTGCACAACCCTCATCGACACACCTGCTCACCTCCTCAAAAAATTCAATCAAATTTGTTAGGCACGACCTTCCTCTGATGAAGCCATGCTGACTATCCCTGATCAAGCTTTGCCTCTCCAAGTGGAGATAGATGCTCTCCTTCAGACGTTTCTCTAATAGTTTCCCTACCACTGACGTGAGACTCACTGGTCTGTAGTTTCTTGGCTTATCTCTTCAACCCTTCTTAAATAGCAGAACCACATTAGCTGTCCTCCAGTCATCTGGCACCTCCCCTGTGGCCAGAGAGGAGTTAAAATTTGGGTCAGAGCCCCTGCAATCTCTTCCCCTGTCCCACAGCAGCTGGAACACAATTCATCTGAACCTGGAGATTTATCCACTTTTAAGAGCCTCTTACTCTTCTAAACTCCAGCGGATACAAGACAAGCCTGTACAACCTTCCCTCAGAAGACCACCCGTCCATTCCTGATATCAGTCTGGTAAACCTTCTCTGAACCACTTCCAACGTGTTTACATCCTTCCTTAAATAAGGAGGCATGGGCCGGAATGTTACCGGAATGCCCGCCCCGATTCCGGTGGGGGCAGATGAGGTTCGGAAAACGTCATTCTCCATTGGCCTTGGGAGGGATCGTACGAAGCTCAGGCGGACACGCTGGTAAAAGTCCTCCCCTAGACTGTACACTATCTGGTCATTCATCTGATTGCTGTTTGTGGTGTCTTGCTGTGTGAAAACAGGTCACTGTGCTTCCTACACTACCACAGTTGTCTATGTTCAAAAGTTCTTTGGTTGTAAGTCAGTCTGGGATATCCTGAGGACATGGAATGTTCTGGAGAAATTGAGGTCTTTTTTGTTGGTTTTGTCTCCCTACTCCACCCCCCCCGTACACCTGATCCTTAAAAAATAGCAACCGCCACCCCAAGCCAATCGCTTCCGAATCTGACCGCAACATTTTTCGGTCGAGCGGTGGCACATGTACAAAGGTTCAACTTTATAACAAACTAAACAGTCTTCCTACCTGACTGAGGCAGAGGAGCGATGTTTGAGTGAATCACTGCCAAGGTATGTTGTGTGGAGAGAGTATAAATGAATAAATTATAAAGCCTGCTTCCTCCAGAGTGTTTTCAAATGTATTAAATGGCAATAAAGATTTCTGCCTTGCCCCCGCGACGGCATTGAGCCAACTGGAATTAAATAGTTTGCAAATATCACCCTGGCAGCAGCTCAAAAATCATTCCTACATCGAAGATGGGATGGAAATCGTTGTTTAATGTTCCTAATTTGTTTGAGACTAATTAACAATTTGCAGCCATTAAAGGAGCAGAGAGAAGCATAAATGCTGTAAGTGTTTCTGGATTTTAAAGCACTCAAGTTTGAAATCTCACTTGTTAAGATTTTTAAAGTTGATTCACAGTATGCGGGCATCGCTGGCGAGGCCAGCATTTATTACCCACTTTCCCTTGATGCCAGTGGCTAGCCCACCTTACAGGGGCATTTAAGAGTCAACCACATTGCCGTGGATCTGGGGTTACATAGAATCTCTACAGTGCAGAAGGAGGCCATTTGGCCCATCGAGTCTGTACCGATCATAATTCCACCTGGGCCCTATCCCCGTAACCCAACGTATTTACCCTGTTAGTCCCCCTGACACTAAGGGGCAATTTAGCATGGCCAATCCACCTAACCTACACATCATTGGACACTAAGGGGCAATTTAGCATGGCCAATCCACCTAACCTGCACATCTTTGGACACTAAGGGGCAATTTAGCATGGCCAATCCACCTAACCTGCACATCTTTGGACACTAAGGGGCAATTTAGCATGGCCAATCCACCTAACCTACACATCTTTGGACACTAAGGGGCAATTTAGCATGGCCAATCCACCTAACCTACACATCTTTGGACACTAAGGGGCAATTTAGCATGGCCAATCCACCTAAGCTGCACATCTTTGGACTGTGGGAGGAAACCAGAGCACCTGGAGGAAACCCACGGAGACACGGAGAAAACATGCAGTCTCCATGGGCGGCACGGTAGCACAGTGGTTAGCACTGCTGCTTCACAGCTCCAAGGTCCCGGGTTCAATTCCCGGTTCGGGTCACTGTCTGTGTGGAGTTTGCACATTCTCCTCGTGTCTTTGAATAGTGTGGAGGAGCAGAGGGATCTAGGTGTATGTGTGCATAGATCCCTGAAAGTTGGGAATCAAGTAGATAAGGTTGTTAAGAAGGCATATGGTGTCTTGGCGTTTATTGGTAGGGGGATTGAATTTAGGAGTCGTAGCGTTATGTTGCAACTGTACACAACTCTGGTGCGGCCGCACTTGGAGTACTGTGTGCAGTTCTGGTCCCCACATTACAGGAAGGATGTGGAGGCTTTGGAGAGGGTGCAGAGGAGGTTTACCAGGATGTTGCCTGGTATGGAGGGGAGATCCTATGAGGAGAGGCTGAGGGATTTGGGATTGTTTTCGCTGGAAAGGCGGCGGCTAAGAGGGGATCTTATTGAAACATATAAGATGATTAGAGGTTTAGATAGGGTGGATAGTGATAGCCTTTTTCCTCTGATGGAGAAATCCAGCACGAGGGGGCATGGCTTTAAATTGAGGGGGGGTAGTTATAGAACCGATGTCAGGGGTAGGTTCTTTACCCAGAGGGTGGTGAGGGATTGGAATGCCCTGCCAGCATCAGTAGTAAATGCGCCTAGTTTGGGGGCGTTTAAGAGATCCGTAGATAGGTTCATGGACGAAAAGAAATTGGTTTAGGTTGGAGGGTCACAGTTTTTTTTTAACTGGTCGGTGCAACATCGTGGGCCGAAGGGCCTGTTCTGCGCTGTAATGTTCTATGTTCTATGTTCTATGTCTGCGTGGGTTTCCTCCGGGTGCTCCGGTTTCCTACCACAGTCCAAAGATGTGCGGGTTAGGTTGATTGGCCATGCTAAATTGCCTCTTAGTGTCCTGAGATGTGTAGGTTAGAGGGATTAGTGGGTGGGATTGTGGTCGGTGCAGACTCGATGGGCCGAATGGCCTCTTTCTGTACTGTAGGGTTTTTGTACTGTAGGGTTTCTATGTGGGTCAGACCGGGTAAGGATGGAAGATTTCCTTTTCTCTAAGGGACATTAGTGACCCAGGTGGATTTTAACGACAATCATTTCATGGTCATCATTAGACGTTTCATTCCAGGTTTTTATTGAATTCCAATTTAACCATCTGCCATGGTGGGATTCGAATCCAGGTTCCTCCTCCCTCCCTAACAGCACTGTGGGTGTACCTACACCTCAAGGACTGCAGCGGTTCAAGAGGTCAGCTCACCACCACCTTCTCAAGCGGCAATTAGGGATGAGCAATGAATGTTGGCCGATCCAGCGATGCCCAAATCCACGAATGAATAACAGGAAGGTAAATATTTGGGGCTCGATGGATGATTCGGTGCAGTTCGGAGCCAGGAATATACCCACCTTGTATTAGCACTTTTGGAGAGAAATTATTTGCTTTGTGTTTCACAGGGCAGCCGGTGGCCTAGTGGTATTATCACCAAACTATTAATCCAGAAATTCAGCTAATGTTCTGGGGATCCGGGTTCGAATCCCGCCACGGCAGATAGTGGAATTTGAATTCAATAAAAAAATCTGGAATTAAGAATCTACTGATGACAGTGAAACCATTGTCGATTGTCGGAAAAACCCATCTGGTTCACTAATGCCCTTTAGGGAAGGAAATCTACCATCCTTACCTGGTCTGGCCTACATGTGACTCCAGAGCCACAGCAATGTGGTTTATTCTAAACTGCCCTCTGAAATGGCCTAGCAAGCCACTCAGTTTCAAGGGCAACTAGGAATGGGCTATAAATGCTGGCCAACAAGCAGCACCCATATCCCACGAATGAATTCAAGAAGAAATTAGCTATAGCTCTTGAGGCTCAAGGAATATGGGGGGAGAAAGGGGGATCAGGATATTGAATTTGATGATCAGCCATGATCAAAATGAATGGGGTAGCAGGCTTGAAGGGCCGAATGGCCTCCTCCTGCTTCTCGTTTCTATGAATTAAAAAAAAGTAGAAGGGAAATAGTTTGAGGACAAGTTGGCAAACTGGATTGGTGGTGCTGAGTTCCACAGAGAGGCCTGTTTGAAACCTGGTTTTGAGTTTCCCAGACCCAACACGAAGGTTATTTTGTGCTGCGCAGGATACAAATGACAGACTTGGGAAACCATTTGGATAGAAAGTGATCTTCAACCAAGATCAACACTTCACCAATTCAAGCCCACTGATTCTCAGCGTGGCTTTTACTAAAGAGTCAAGGAAGCATTTTAATGAAGGCATTCATTCAGTCGCTGTGGGTCTGGAGTCACATGTTGAACAACGGAACAAATGGGTTTTTACAACAATCAATGGTAGTTTTATGGTCACCATTTCTGAGGGTGGCTTTGGATTCCAGATTTTATTAATTGAAATTTCAAATCCCACCATCTCCCGCAGTGGGATTTGAACCCATGTCCCCGGAGAATTAGCCTGGATTATTATTATTCAGGTGACACTGCTGCCTCACAGCGCCAGGGACCCGGGTTCAATTCCAGCCTCGGGTCACTGTCTGTGTGGAGTTTGCATGTTTTCCCCGTGTTTGTGTGTGTTTCCTCCGGTGCTCTGGTTTCCTCCCACAGTCATAGAATCCCTACAGTGCAGAAGGAGACCATTCAGCCCATCGAGTCTGTACCAACCACAATCCCATCCAGGCCCTATTCCTGTAACCCTCATTTACCCTGCTAATCCCCCTGACACTAGGGTCAATTTAGCATGGCCAATCAACCTAACCCGCACATCTTTGGACTGTGGGAGGAAACCGGAGCACCCGGAGGAAACCCACGCAGACACGGGGAGAGTGTGCATACTCCACACAGACAGTGACCCGAGCCGGGAATCGAACCTGGGTCCCTGGCGCTGTGAGGCAGCAATGCTAACCACTGTGCCACCGTGCCGGGTGCGGGTTAGGTTGATTGGCCATGCTAAATTGCCCCTTAATGTCAGGGGGACTAGCAGGGTAAATACGGGGGGTTACAGGGATAGGGCCTGGGTGGGATTGTGGTCAGTGCAGGCTTGATGGGCTGAACGGCCTCCTTCTGCACTGTAAGGATTCTATGATTACGGCTTAACGTCTCCCCAGTGAGAGAGATGGGGCTGAAGAATGAGATGTCAAACTTGTGACATTTGTGGACTCAAACTGAAGATAGCTGAGCAAATACAATAATAGCAGGCAGCAAATAGGATATCTGGAAACTGGCATCACTCCAAACCCACAAATTAATCTGCAGGATCTGAATTGGATCCTACGACGCCCAGACATTTACAATTGACTGGTTGAAAGCCCGCGTTAGGGCTCTTTATTAGAAAATAACTCCTGGGCACGGTGACACAGTGGTTCGCACTGCTGCCTCACGGATCCGAGTTCGATTCCTGGCTCGGATCACTGTCTGTGTGGGAGTCTGCGCGTTCTCCCCGTGTCGATGAGGGTTTCCTCCGGGTGCTCCGGTTTCCCTCCACACTCCAAAGACGTGCGGGTTAGGCCGATTGGCCGTGCTAAATTGTCCCTTAGTATCAGGGGTACGAGCTGGGGTAAATGCATGGGGTTTTGGGGATAGGGCATGGGTAGGATTGCAGTCAGTGCAGACTCGATGGGCCGAATGGCCTCCTTCTGCCCTCTCGGAATTCTATCATTCTATAACTCCATCAGAAAGGGACAGTGAGTTTTGGAAATCATGGCATATCTTCACCACGTTCCAATGATTTGGAGGAGGTTCTGAGCCGGAAGTCATCTTCGGAAAAGTGCTTTTTCGGAATAGTTTCGGAGAGGAGAGGGAATAAATCAATGTGCAGCCCTCGACTGAACTCTGAGTCATAAATAGAACAAAAACAGATCTCAGATTCTGCATTGTTGTCTAAATAGTTTTTTCTTGACACTCAGTCGCTCACTATCGGTCCGGCCTGCACCCTGGTCGTTCCCAGCTAAGCTAACCCAGTGCCGGTCCTCTTGACACACTGCCCCATTCATTGAAATGTCAGGCCACCCAATGCAACCTCACCACGAGACATCCATCTTCTCACGGTCTGTCGGGTCCATTAATTCCTTTGAATAGATGAAGACGGCATTGGTATGGAGTTTAAATGAGTTTCTTTTATTGAACAGAACTTAAAATTAAATCATTGCGATAATGAAAAGATAGAGAAATGCTGGGGAGAGAGAGACTGGCTTTTTCTGCCAGTCCCCTGTACTGATCTTGAACTTAGAACTGAACTGAATACACAGAGCTGAAACTACAATATATGTCATTCGTTATCTTGTTATCGAGATTGTTTGGCACATGCTGTCTCTAACTTGGAGAAACCGGCCTTGCAGATGTTGTTTACGAGACACTTTGTTTAGCTTATGAAAAGCCTATTGTACTGGCATTGTACTTTTCAAAAATGCAGCCATAGAAAACCATAGAACCATCGAAAATTACAGCTCAGAAACAGGCCTTTTGGCCCTTCTTGTCTGTGCCGAACCATTTTATGCCTAGTCCCACTGACCTGCACTTGGACCATATCCCTCCACACCCCTCTCATCCATGAACCCGTCCAAGTTTTTCTTAAATGTTAAAAGTGACCCCGCATTTACCACTTTATCCGGCAGCTCATTCCACACTCCCACCACTCTCTGCGTGAAGAAGCCCCCCCCTAATATTCCCTTTAAACTTTTCTCCTTTCACCCTTAACCCATGCCCTCTGGTCTTTTTCTCCCCTAGCCTCAGCGGAAAAAGCCTGCTTGCATTCACTCTATCTATAACCATCAAAATCTTATACACCTCTATCAAATCTCCCCTCAATCTTCTACGCTCCAGGGAATAAAGTCCCAACCTATTCAATCTCTCTCTGTAACTCAGCTTCTCAAGTCCCGGCAACATCCTTGTGAACCTTCTCTGCACTCTTTCAATCTTATTTACATCCTTCCTGTAACTAGGTTACCAAAACTGTACACAATACTCCAAATTCGGCCTCACCAATGCCTTATATAACCTTACCATAACACTCCAACTTTTATACTCGATACTCCGATTTATAAAGGCCAATGTACCAAAGGCACTCTTTACGACCCTATCCACCTGTGACGTCACTTTTAGGGAACTCTGTACCTGTATTCCCAGATCCCTCTGTTCAACTGCACTCTTCAGAGTCCTACCATTTACCCTGTACGTTCTTCTTTGGTTTGTCCTTCCAAAGTGCAATATCTCTGCGTTAAATTCCATTTGCCATTTTTCAGCCCATTTTTCTAGTTGGTCCAAATCCCTCTGCAAGCTTTGAAAACCTTCCTCACTGTCCACTACACCTCCAATCTTTGTATCATCAGCAAACATGCTGATCCAATTGACCACATTATCATCCAGATCATTGATATAGATGACAAACAACAATGGACCCAACACCGATCCCTGCGGCACACCACTAGTCACAGGCCTCCACTCAGAGAAGCAATCCTCCACAACCACTCTCTGGCTTCTTCCATTGAACCAGTGTCTTATCCAATTTACTACCTCCCCATGTATACCCAGCGACTGAACCTTCCTAACTAACCTCCCATGAGGGACCTTGTCAAAGGCCTTGCTGAAATCCAGGTAGGCAACATCCACCGCCTTCCCTTCATCCACTTTCCTGGTAACCTCCTCGAAAAACTCTAATAGATTGGTCAAACATGACCTACCACGCACAAAGCCATGTTGACTCTCCCTAATAAGTCCCTGTCTATCCAAATATTTGTAGATCCTATCCCTTATCACACCTTCCAATAACTTGCCCACCACCGACGTCAAACTTACTGGCCGATAATTTCCCGGATTTCTTTTGGAACCTTTTTTAAACAACGGAACAACATGAGCCACCCTCCAATCATCCGGCACCTCCCCCGTGAATACTGACATTTTAAATATGTCTGCCAGGGCCCCTGCAAGTTCAACACTAGCTTCCCTCAAGGTCCGTGGGAATACCCTGTCCGGTCCTGGGGATTTATCCACTCTGATTTGCCTCAAGACAGCGAGCACCTCCTCCCCTTTAATCTGTAAAGGTTCCATGGCCTCCCTACCTGTTTGCCCTATTTCCGTAGACTCCATGCCCGTTTCCTCAGTAAATACAGATGCAAAAAAACCATTTAGTATCTCCCCCATCTCTTTTGGTTCCACACACAGTGTACCACTCTGGCCTTCAAGAGGACCAATTTTATCCCTCACTATCCTTTTGCTCCTAACATACCTATAGAAGCTCTTTGGATTTTCCTTCACTCTGTCTGCCAAAGCAACCTCATGTCTTCTTTTAGCCCTCCTGATTTCCCTCTTAAGTAGCTTCTTGCACTTTTTATACTCCTCGAGCATCTGATGTGTTCCTTGCTGCCTGTACATTTCATGCAACTCTCTCTTCCTCTTAATCAGTGTTACAATCTCCCTCGAGAACCAAGGTTCCTTATTCCTATTTACTTTGCCTTTAATCCTGACAGGAACATACAAACTCTGCACTCTCAAAATTTCTCCTTTGAAGGCCTCCCACTTTCCATTTACATCCTTACCAGAGAACAGCCTGTGCCAATCTACACTTCCCAGATCCCTTCTCATTTCATCAAATTTGGCCTTTTTCCAGTTCAGAACTTCAACCCGAGGACCAGATCTATCCTTATCCACGATCAGGTTGAAACTAATGGCATTATGATCACTGGATCCAAAGTGTTCCCTCACACTCACATCCATCACCTGCCCTAACTCATTTCCCAATAGGAGATCCAATATCGCATCCTCTCTAGTTGGCACCTCTATATACTGATGTAGAAAATTCTCCTGAACACATTTTACAAACTCTACCCCGTCTAAACCTTTAACAGTATGCGAGTCCCAATCTATATGTGGAAAATTAAAATCCCCAGTTTCCAGCTAACTCAGCATGCCTTCTGAGTTTTAAAATGTAGTCAAGTTAATTTTTTAAAAGCTGTGCAGAGTTAGTTACATAGGCAGAAGTCTCTTAAAATGAAGTCTTTGCATAGATGAAGCAAACCATACGCAGGATCCCTCAACACTGTCCCTTACTTTAAACACTATGGGCGCTATCAAACCCGCCGTCCATGCCCCGCTCCCGCTGCACCGAGGTCAGAGAATTTGGGGCCCAGCTGAATCTCCATTCACTGCAGCGGGACCAGAGAATCCTGCCAGCGTGATCGGACGTCAGAATCCAGCCAATGTCTTGAGAGCTTTCCTGCACTGCCACCATGCTGTGACATTGACATTGTGGCTAAAATGTCAAGGGTCATAGCTTGCCCTGTCACATGACCTCGACTGTTCTGATCAGGTGCATTGGCCATGCTAAATTCTCCCTCAGTGCACCCAAACAGGCACCGGAGTGTGGGGTGTGGATGGGGGAGAAGGTGAGGTGGGGATGAGAGTGGGGGTGGGAGTGGGGGTGGGGGTGCGTGGGATTGGGGGTGGGGGTGGGAGTGGGGGTGGGGTGGGGTGGGATTGGGGGTGGGGGTGGGGTGGGGTTGGGGTGGGGTGGGATTGGGGGTGGGAGTGGGGTGGGAATGGGGATGGGGGTGGGGGTGGGGATGGGGGTGCAGAAGGGGATGGAGGTGAGGGTGGGGATGGGGGTGTTGATGGGGGTGGGGAAGGGGATGGGGGTGTTGATGGGGGTGGTGGTAGGGGGTGGGGGTGGGGATGGGGGTGTTGATGGGGTGCGGAAGGGGATGGAGGTGAGGGTGTTGATGGGGGTGTTGATGGGGGTGGTGGTCGGGGGTGGGGGTGGGGGTGGGGTGGGGTGGGGTTGGGGGTGGGGTGGGGGTGGGGTGGGGTTGGGTGGGGGTGGGGATGGGGGTGGGGGTGAGGGTGTGGGGTGCGGGGAGGGATGGGGTTGAGGCTGGGGTGTGTTGGGGGTGGAGGTGGGAATGGGCGTGGGGAAGGGAATGAGGGGGGTGGTGGGGGTGGGGATGGGGGTGGGGATGGGGATGGGGGTGGGGATGGGGGTGATGATGGGGGTGGGGTGGGGATGGGAGTGGGGATGGTGATGGGGGTGATGATGGGGGTGGGGTGGGGTGGGGGTGGGGTGGGGTGGGGTTGGGGGGGTGGTGGGGATGGGGATGAGGGTGGGGATGGGGTGGGGGTGGGGTGGGGTGGGGTGAGGGTGGGGTGGGGTTGGAGGGGTGGTGGGGATGGGGGTGGGGATGGGGGTGGGGATGGGGATGAGGGTGGGGATGGGGTGGGGGTGGGGTGGGGGTGTGGTGGGGGTGGGGATGGGGTGGGGGTGGGGTGGGGATGGGGGTGGGGATGGGGGTGATGATGGGGGTGGGGATGGGGTGGGGGTGGGGTGGGGGTGGGGATGGGGGTGGGGTTGGGGGTGGGGTGGGGATGGGGGTGGGGATGGGGATGGAGGTGAGGGTGGGGATGGGGGTGGGGATGGGGGTGGGGATGGGGGTGGGGGTGGGGGTGGGGATGGGGATGGAGGTGAGGGTGGGGATGGGGGTGGGGATGGGGGTGATGATGGGGGTGGGGATGGGGGTGGGGATGGGCGTGGGGGTTGGGGGTGGGGATGGGGGTGGGGATGGGGTGAGGTGGGGTTGGGGGTGGGGGTGGGGTGGGGATGGGGATGGAGGTGAGGGTGGGGATGGGGGTGGGGATGGGGATGGAGGTGAGGGTGGGGGTGGGGGTGGGGATGGGGATGGAGGTGAGGGTGGGGGTGGGGGTGGGGTGGGGATGGGGATGGAGGTGAGGGTAGGGATGGGGGTATCTGCGGCGCAGGTTGTGGTGAAGCAGTGACAGACTGCGACTTTGGGACTCTATCCCATTCTCCCAGCTTCTCCGCCTCGGTCACATCCGTTCCGATGATGCCCCTTCTGACATGTCGGCCTTTATCCTGCACTGAGGTTCCTGTCCTCTGTGGTGGACAGGCCTCCGAACGTTGTCTGACCCATTGCCCACACCTCTGCTCTCTCCCCCTCCCCTAGCTCCCAGAACCCCCATGATAGGGTCCCTCTTGTCCTCATTTTCCACCCCACCAGCCTCCGTATTCAAAGGATCATTCTCCGCCATTTCCTCCAACCGCAGCCCGATGCCACCACTCGACACATCTCCCCTTCACCCCCCCCGGTCAGCATTCCGCAGGGACTGTTCTCTCTGGGACACCCTGGTCCGCCCCTCCATAACACCCAGCACCTCACCCCCCCTGCTCACCACGCCTTCCCCTGCAGTCACAGAAGGTGCAACACGTGTCCCTCTTCCTGTTCACTATTCAAAGCCCCAAACACTCCTTTCAGGTTAAGCTGCATTTCACTGGCGCCTCCTTCAATTTGGTCGACTGTATTCACTGCTCCCAATGAGGACTCCTCTACACCAGGGAGACTAAACACAGATCGGGGACCGCTTTGCAGGACACGTTGGGCCTGATTTTACCATTCTCATTCTAAGTGCTGAATCTGGGCGTAATGCAGATCCGACTTGGAAATCCGCTTTCAGGCGCCCCCCATACGCACTCAGCCATCTCCAGTCCCATTCGCGCTGTGGGCGGGGCTTAGCGTGGCCGGAACGATCGGAGCTCTGAACTGCGCATGTGCAGTTTGAAAAGAATTTGAAAAAGCGCCCGTGTCAGATCGCTCGCAGGCCGCAGAAAGCAGAGAAAGCGGCTCGGGAGCGAAAAGCGGGA